>NC_054489.1:38155908-38203213 GCF_017639515.1 Carcharodon carcharias | reverse complement strand
GAGTTGGATTTTGAGCAGTGCCTTAAAGGAGGAATGAGGAGCAGAAAGACTTAAGACTTAAGGAGGAAATTATACATTTGGGACCTTGGCAGTTGAAGGCATGTCCACTCTGGTGACATGACAAAAGCCTTGGATACTCAAGAGATTAGAATTAGAAGAGTTTATTTATCTCAAAGGGTTGCAAAGCTGGAGGGGATTACAAAGATAGGGAGGGGTAAGGCTTTGAATGGATTTACAAACAAGAATGATAATTTTAAAATTGAGGTATTGTTTAACTGGGAGCCAATGTAGATCAGTGAGCATGTTTTGGTGGGTTAGTGAAATTGGTGGGACTTAGGGCACAGGCAGCAGAATTTCAGTTGACTTCAAGTTTATGGAGAATGTGGGAGCTAGTTAGGATGCAGAAGTTATAACATTATTAAAAGAACTGGATACATATTCTAAAGAAAATAGAAGCATATAAAAAATATGGAAAGTAGAGAGGGAAATAGCGTTAGAAAGCTGCAACTGAAGTATACAAGCATTGGGTTGAGTGGTGCCCCTCTGTACTGTAATTTCCATGATTCAGTGATTCAGTCAGCAGGCAGGATCAAACCTATTCAACTAGCTGTTGAATATCAGCTAGTCCATCAGTGAGAGGCAGCATTGGAATTGAGAAGCATGAAACAACATCTTAGATCTGGATTCACAGAAGTTGCAGAAACCTGAACTCAAGCTCCTTTCAGTTATGTTGCGTATTTCAATTATTACTAATTGGAAAATGTTTCTCAGCCTTCCAAAATGCACCATAGAGCTGCAGATAAAGCTAGATTCAAATCAGAAGTAGTAACAAAAATTCCATTTATTTAAAAACACAGCCTGCACTCAGAAGTGTACTGAGACTGGATCTCAACAAACCATTTCAACTGCACAGTTAATTTAGTAAAACAATATTTTGATCATTATGGAGGTATTAATAAGAGTTGATGATTATTATGATTTAAATACCTGACATAACATCATAGAATCCTGAAGCACAGAATGAGGCTATTCAATCTATTGTGCCTTGCTGGTTCTTTGAAAGAGCTGTTGAATTGTTCTCACTCTCCTGCTTTTTCCCCATAGCCCCTCAATTTTTACATTTTCAAATATAAATCCAATTTCCTTTTGAAAGTCGTTATTGAATTTGCTTCCACCAACTTTCAGACAGTGTATTCCAAGATTGCAAGAACTCTGTGGTTAAAAAAAGGATTTTCCTAATCTCCTCCATAGTTCCATTGCTAATTAAGTTAGTTCTGTGTCATTTGAATACTAATTGTCCTGAAATAAGTTCTCAATGCCTCTCTCAAAACTGTTCAGAATTTTTAACACCCTGTTAAATCTTCCTTTAGCTATTTGTACCCTAGAGAGAACAAATCTCAGTTTCTCCAATCTCTCCACTTAACTGACGGACCTTATCTCTAGTATCGTTCTGGTAAATCTTCTCTAAACCCTCTTCATGGCCTTCACATCCTTCTTGCCATATGATGCCTAGAACTGCATACTATGAGTGGGCTCAATACACCCACTTGCACTGAAGGAGTGGAATGGAATGTGAAGATTGACACACACGTCAGTGTGGTTCAGAGACCAGGGAGAGGACACACAGTTTCTCAACTGTGACACTGGAAGTCCCATTAGTGAAGGTTCAGTGGAGAAGAGGTATCTTGTACAAAAACAGAATTACCTGGAAGAACTCAGCAGGTCTGGCAGCACTGGCAGAGAAGAAAAGAGTTGACGTTTCGAGTCCTCATGACCTTCAACAGAAGGGTTATGTAAAATGGCGGCGCGCCCCCAATTGGGGGTGCTGATCGGAGGCGCACCTACACGCGCCCGCTCATGAACTTCCCCCCCTTGCAATGGGGGGAAAATTCTGCCCTTTCTCTCTCATCATCCAGGGTGCTCTGGATTTATTTGTCCTGCCTTTTTCCTTCAAGGGAATATACCTTGACATTGCTTGCAATGCGTTTTCTTTGAAGGTGGCCCATTGTTCAGCCACCGTCTTTCTTGTACAGGTCTCACTTGCTCTGGAACCGGTCCCAATGCCTCAGAAATCTAGACCCCTCCCTCTTATTCCATTTCTCCAGCCACATGTAGAACTGCTCAATTTTCTTATTCTTATGTTCAGTAGCATGTGGGACTGTGTGTAGTCCTGAAATTACTGCTCTTGAGGTCTTGATTTTTAAATACCCTCCTAACTCCTTAAAATCTGCTTTCAGGACCTTATCCTTTTTCCTACCTATGTCATAGGTCCCAATGTGGGCCATGACCTCTGGCTGCTCACCCTCCCCCAAAAGAGTATCCTATAGCCACCCTGTGACATCCTTGACCCTGGTACCAGGGAGGCAGTACATCATCCTGGAGTCATGTCTATGGCCACACCAATGCCAGTCTAATCCCCTAGCTATGGGATCTCCTACCACTATGGTACTTCCACTTTTCCTCCTCCCCTCCTGTGCAGTTGAGCTACCTGTGGTGCCACAAAGCTGGCTCTTGCTACAGTCCTCTGAAGAACCAGCCACTTGTCTACCCATTTCACCATATATTAATCCCAACTGCCTATCCTCTCACACCATTTTCAGATTCCTGACTGTCTCTCCTCTCAGGCTGTTTGCAGCACCCAAAATGGAAAAGCGGTTAGAGAGTGTGAGAGCTTCTGGGGATTCCTGCATTACCTGCCTGCTTCTGTTAGATAATTTGGTGGTTACCCATTCCCTCTATGCCTGTGTATTTCTTAGCTTTGGTATGACCACCTCTCTAACTGTGCTATCCACATAATCCTCAACCTTGCGGATGCACCCTTATGACTCCAACCACCACTGAAGCTCCACAACTCAGAGCTCAAATTTCTGCAGCTGGTGAAGTGATGTAGGCATCAAGGGCACTTTGTGCCTGCATGACTCCCTGCATCCTGCAGGATGCACATTCCACATGGCTGAGCTCCACTGATGTACCTTAAAAGTTATATAAAACGTTTACTAGAGTATTTAATTAATAATTTATTTTAAATATTTTCTTAATTACTTTAGAATAATTCCTATGCATACTACAATTTGCTGCGCTTGTTAAATGCTAGTAGCAGCCACAAATACAACTAAATGTTATGCATTTCTTAATTACACAGATATGTGTTTTAGGACTTGTGCTGCTTTCACACTCCTTTCCTCTCACACTGTTTTCAGATTCCCAACTGTATCTCCTCTCATGCTGTTTTCATGCTCCCGACTGCCTCTCCTCTCATGTTCTTTTCAAGCTCTTCTTTCTTGGGATGTGGACATCACTGGCAAGATGAGCATTGTTTGCCCATCCCTAATTGCCCTTGAACTAAGCGGCTTGCTAGGCCATTTCAGAGGGAAGTTAAGAGTCAATTACAACTGTAATGGGTCTGGAGTTACATGTAGGCCAGGCCGGGTAAGGATAGCAAATTCAGTTTCAGTCTGGAACTCACTCAGAAACTCTCCTTACAGTAAAGAAGTATTTAGATATTCACTTGCATTGCCACAGCCTCCAGGGCTGAGTCAAATGCTGGAAAATGGGATTACTTTAGTCAGATATTTGTTGACCAGCATGGGCACAAAAGGTCGAATGGTCTCCTTTTGGGCGGTAAATGTCTATGAGTCTATGGGGAGGATCTTCCAGTCCGGGAGTGGGGGAGGTGGGGTGGGTGTTGGGAGGGGACACTTGCCAACACGTAAAATGACGCAGCACTTAGCCTCAGGGAGATCAGTGCGCTCCTTCTCACACATGCCTGAAAGATGGACTCCTGGCTGAGGGAATCCCCTTCCCTCCCCCACCCACACAGGGAGCACATAGCGCTTCCTGGCTTACATCACACTGGGTGGGGCTTAATTGGCCCGCCCAAGTAAAATAACCACGCCCCACATCGGGGGCACTGATTGCCCGTGCCGCTCCTGCACTTCCCCCCCCTATAAATTTCCCCTATAAGTCTATTCCCTTCCCTAAAGGGCATTAGTGAGCCAGATGGGGCATAAAAATGCTTCTTTTTGTAATATTCCTAGCTGTTTTACTCAAAATACCGAAGTTACCACTTTCAAAATAGATAAAGGGATTTTAAAAATACTTTAAAAAAAATACTGTTTAAACTGCTGCCCAATTGTTCTGGGTCCTTGCAGATTTTGCAGCCTGTAATGTGCTCATGATTTAAAGTAAGAAAACTCACTTTTCGAAGCGTGTGTAATTTGCACCCAAGCAGAAACTTTGCCCTGATATAACAAATCCTCTCAATCAGCTGATCACCGTTAGGAAAAGTTGTTCAGCATAAAACACATAAATTATCCAAACAAAAGTCACTCCTAATGTCGCTATTCTTAAAACCTTATTTATTTTTAAACTGCTTTATCAACTTCTCCTGCTACCCCCAGGGCTAATCTTGAGCCATTTTAAGGTGGTGCTACTTTATATTCCTCTTCGCAAAATGCATCACAAAAACAATTTGCATTTATGTAGCATCTTTTAAGGCACAAAACAACTCCAGGATTCCTAACAATGAAAACTTGGTAGGGGAGATATTAGGAAGGGGCCCAAGCTTGGTGAAAGAGATCGGAATTGAAGAGAAAGGAGAGAGAAGCAAGATTTAGGGAGGGAGCTCCAGTGCTTCTAATTTCTCTGTATTAAATTGCATCTGCCACTTGTCGACCCATTTCACCACATATTAATTGACAAAAGACACAAACTGTTCAAAAAAGATACCTCAAAAATGATCAAATTTCAAAATATTTATTATTTCACTGTAATTCCATACAAAACTATTGAATAAATATGTCCTGTCAAATTTTACAATTGCAGGTGTGTTATATATATTAGTATATAAAACATACGCAAAAAGCATTTCTATCTTACAGGAAACATTTTCAAAACAAAGGCTTCCAAACTGTATATTTTGGCATAAAGATTAATATTATAATAAGTATGTTTCTATTAGTGCTAAATTCTAAAAGTAAATAATCATTACTTAACGTTCCCATGCAATAGAAAATCTTCAAGCCCTTTTAGACTTCTTGCCAGTTTGCGCTGTTGGTTGATCACAGCAACGCTTTAAATCACATTAAACCATATTTGTTAAAGAAATGTTCACAAATTCCAGCCTCTTTCGAAAAATCATCAATGTTTGCTCATTTTTGGCATTACAGAAAGGAGTTGCTGTATGAACGCCACTATAATTTGAATGCATGACAAATTGTATTCACATTCCTGTGTACTGCTGCTGTAACAGATAACAAGGAGAGGAGAACCTCTGATCCAATATGATTACACTTCCATATACGTTTCCAGTTCAGTATATACTTCTACTGTTTATGTGCCTGACATATTGATCAGTTTTTAAATGGGAAAATAACATTGCAGCAGAACATGCTAAACCTTTTAACCTTCAACCTTTTAACAATCTCAAATTTCATTTGAAACAATTGTGTGTTTTCAATGGGCCAAACGCAAGGTCCTGGTTATCTGTCAAATATCAGATCAAATCAGGTCTTTGCTGTCCACCCAGGGGCTCTATCAGACTCCATAATCTGGAAAATGTGGAACCCTTCAAGAAGTTGAGGGAACTTTTAGAACTGGGGACTTATATTTGATTGCTTTATGCATAGTGAAGGATGTAGGTAACTCCAACGTATCAAAGTCTGGAAACAATAAAAGCCCAGGAGTAAGAATTACTCCAGTTTCAACATATGGGCACAGTTGGTGTATTTGTGAAGATTTCCTCTGCTGGGTATTTGCAGTTAGAAAGCATGGGGCCTTAATTTGTTGTCAAAATGATGTTGAGACTGTTAGCAATCGCTGTCACTTACGTGCAAAAAGTGTAGCAGCTTCAGACTAGAGCAGATGGGAGGTAAAACACAGAAAACCAAAGGTTGCTGTTGGATAAGTGCCAATGTGACATTAGCTTTGTGGAAATAACATCTTGTCATCTGCCTCACAATTGAAATAAATTGAATAATGTATAGTTGCTGTATTTTCATGGCAGGTACAAACTAAACTAAACATGGAAAGTTAAGCCTTGCCCATGTCAGTCTAAGAACCATTTTAACCAGGTAACTGTTGATTATTGTCAGTCAACCTCTCTGCCACTGGGAATTTACTATTAAAGGTGTGCATCTCATTCCTTCAGGTCAGTTAGGTTTGTAACTGCAAGTATGTATGTCCATATGGCAGTAAAAACCATGTTGAATCTTGTGTATTAGATAATACTGTGGAATATGCAAATTATCATTTTGCTAGAGAGTATAAAAAGTGGTTCTCAGGACAAATACTTTGGAATTTGATGATCTGACAATCCTGAGCTCAGAACTGTTCTTTCATTGCAAATTTCCCAGCTAAGTCTTGCAAGGTCTTGTTGTAAGTGTTGTGGTTAAGTATATGTTTAACTGATATCAATAATCATTATCTGCTTAATGAATCTGTGAACGCCTGACATCAACTGCTGTCGGCCTGATTATTTTGGGGAATAATATTTTTCCCCTAACACAGCCAGTAACATTCCTCCTGAGGCCAGGGGACAGGGGAGGGGCTGGGGGTGGGTGGCAATGGGAATCTGGAATGGAGTGGTGAGTTGTTGCTAGGCCTCATCACCAGATTTAGCATCATTTGAGGTAGGTTTGCAGTGGACTATCCAACCAATGCATCTTATTCCGAACTTCATTAAACCATCCATTGCAACCTTTTTGCATTTCCCACACCAGCCATTGTGAGTGAAACCTGCTGTTTCATGCTGAACTAGGGGAACTTTTTGCTGGGAAGCCCATAACATTTCAAGTGTTCCCCTACATCTAATAATGTCAGTGGTTTGCACCGCCTACCTTATCAGGTGAACTAACTGCAAAGGACGTTTCTCACTGGCTGACCACATAGAATGAGAAATGCCATTCTACATTCATTTAAAATAAAAGCGAAAGTGATGCTAATCCTGAAAGCAATTGTGAAAACAGCAGGTGACAGGGGAATGATTTGGGCAGAGATCAGTGGCTTGTCTTGCCACAATAGAGAGGACAGAGTTTCAAAAAATAGAGGAAACTCTGCTGATATTTCACGTGAAATATGCTGGAGCTGCAGCAACGAGGTAGGGTGTACACCAAACTCTAATCCAATGTTTCCATCCCATGCTTTGCCAGTGATTGCAATCTGGAAAATCTAACCAGTAGTTTGTTGAAGTGAAGAGTTGCTTGCTGCCCAGTGACATGGTATTCACTGCATTAATAACAATGCATGGGCAGGCCTCAGCAGTTTGTGGCTGGCACACCTGCACTTGAAATTCACTGTTATATATGATAAACAAAATTATCTTGTTCCTGAGACCCATTTACTGTGTTTCAGTTGACAACATAATTGTTATATTTTCCTGAGATTTTTATGGGATGGAAGTGCTACTTTTTCAAATACTTCTACCAATGAGACAAAGAAAATATTGGACTGAATCCTTCATTGAGGTTAGCTAAACTGGGATAACACTCTGGGTGCCCTTAGTTTTAGCAGGTTTGAAATCAGCAAGGTTTCCCATTTCTGATCATTATATCATTCTGCCTACTGGAAATGGCATGATTGGCTATGTTAGGTCAGGACAGGACTGGCTGAAGCTCCAAACAAGGGAATATCCAAAACCTATGCCATATGAACAATGTCCACTTTGAAGACGTATTGGAGGACATTGGCATCTGTAAAGCTGTATCAAGTACCTGGTTCACCAGAAATATGATAGCAGCTATGAATGATCCACTATGTGTTGGTTTATCAACCCTCTGTGTTTCCTGTGTGATTCATGTTCATGACTCCATTCATTCTCACCAAATACCCAAGCTCAGCACAAGCTTTGGGCAAATATTTTGTGAAGGCATGATTCTTCCCTGAGATGCACACCCATTTGAAAAAATCAGCAATATTAGGAAACAAATGGAGCTAAACTACAGCCAGCTGGCAATGTCTTTCCAAAGTATGGAAGATATGGGCTTCAATTTTACAACATTCAGGGAGTGTTTTATTTTATTCATTCATGGGATGTGGGCATTGCCAGCTAGGCCAGCATTTATTGCCCATCCCTAATTACCTTTAAGAAGGTGGTGGTGAGCTGCTTTCTTGAACTGCTGCAGTCCTTGTGGTGCAGGTACACCCACAGTGCTGTTAAGGAGGGATTTTAGGAATTTGACCCAGCTACAGTGAAGGAACGGCGATCTATTTCCAAGTCAGGCTGGTAAGTGGCTTAGAGGGGAGCTTCCAGGTGATGGTGTTCCCATGTGTCTGCTGCCCTGGTCCTTCTAGATGGTAGTGGTCATGGGTTTGGAAGGTGTTATCCAAAGATGAGATGGTACACACTGCTGCCACTCTGCATTGGTGGTGGAGAGAGTGTATGTTTGTGGATTGGGTGCCAATCAAGCAGGCTGCTTTGACCTGGATGGTGTCAAAGCTTCTTGAGTGTTGTTGGAGCTGCACTCACCCAGACAAGTAGAGAGTATTCTATCAAACTTCCGACTTGTGCCTTGTAGATGATGGACAGGCTTTGGGGAGTCAGGATGTGAGTTACTCACTGCAGGATTCCTAGCCTCTGACTTGCTCTTCTAGCCACAGTATTTATATGGCTAGTCTATTTCAGTTTCTGGTCAGTGGTAACCCCCAGGATGTTGATAGTGTGGGATTCAGTAATGGTAATGCCATTGAATGTCAAGGGGTGACGGTTAGATTCTCTCTTGTTGGAGATCGTTGTTGTCTGGCACTTGTGTGGAACAAATGTTACTTGCCACTTGTCAGCTCAAGCCTGGATATTGTCCAGGTCTTGCTGCATTTGGATATGGACTGCTTCAGTAACTGAGGAGTCGTGAATGGCGCTGAACATTATGCAATCATCAGCGAATATCCCCACTTCTGACCTGATGGAGGGAAGGTAATTGATGAGCATCTGAAGATGGTTGGGCTGAGGACACTACACTGAGGAACTCCTGCAGTGATGTCCTGGAGCTGAGATGTTTGACCTCCAACAACCACAACCATCTTCTGTGTGCTAGGTTTGACTTCTGATTCCCATTGACACCAGCTTTGCTAGGGCTTCTGGATGCTGCAATCGGTCAAATGCTGCCTTGCTGTCAAGGGCAGTCACTGTCACCTCACCTCTGGAGTTCAGCTCTTTCATTCATGTTTGAACCAAGGCTGTAACGAGGTCAGGAGCTGAGTCGTCCTAGCAGAACCCAAACTGGGCTTCAGTGAGCAGGTTATTGCTAAGCAAGTGCCACTTGATAGAACTGTTGATGACCCCTTCCATCACTTTACTGATGATGGACAGTAGACTGATGGGGCATTAATTGGCTGGGTTTGATTTGTCCTGATTTTTGTGTACAGGACATACCTGGGAAATTTTGTACATTGCTAGCTAGATGCCAGTGTTGTAGCCGGACTGGAACAGCTTGGCTAGGGGTGAGGCAAGTTTGGGAGAAGAAGTCTTCAGTACTATTGCTAAAATATTGTCAGGGCCCACAGTCTATGCAGTCTCCAGTGCCTTCAGCCATTTCTAGATATCCTGTGGAGTGAATCAAATTGGCTGAAGACTGGCACCTGTCTGACTGGTACTCCCTTCCCGTCTATTCCACTGTTGCTCATTTCAGCCTATCTTTTGATCATTCCATTCTATCCATTCCATGGGTTCATCTTTCACCTTGCTTTGTAAAAGCTGAGGTATGATACTGACCTTTGCCATTTAATCATACTTAAGTACAAATTGCTTCATCCATCCTCAAATGGTCCCAGGGTTTCACTGGCTAATGTTTTACTTATTATTAGCAAATGTCCCCTGCCTTTGTCCACATTCAATTGATAAGTAACATTTTGTTGTATCTACAAGATTGAGACACTTCAGAAACATGTTCTACAGAATCTTATCAGTGCTTAAAATAAGCCTTTGAAATTATAGGTTAGTAATCCTGCCTTAGATTGCGAGTTTGGAGGGTTCAAATCCACGTGACAGTCACAGTGCAGACTGAACCTTTAGCTTTGATTTCTAGGTTGTCATCCAGCCATTTTTTGTGCCCAGTGATTGAGATTCTCAGCTCCCAATTGTCTTGGCTGGGGGATTGCGTAAAACCTTGCTGTTGTACATGACCCTTTGAAATCAGCCTTTCAATTGGCATAAACATGGTTATGGCCAAGAAATTAATGTACAAGTGAGGACAGTTAATCGACATGTGAGTCTTTCCTTTATTCCACACTATTCTCCACAGATGGGGAATATGAAGTCATTTTGTGTTTGGTAACTAGATTAATGCCAGGTGGTCCAGCTACTTTTATACTTATTTAGCATTTTCGCAGTGGTTACTTACAGCTATGTGGCTTATTAAGCCATTTCAGAGGACACTTAAGGTTCAACCAAAATGCTATTAGTTCAGGGTCACATGTAGGCCAGGCTGGGTAAGGACTGCAGAATGCCTGATGCTGCCGAACAGTTATGTTTTCTTCAGAGAAAGGTTTTATAAATATGTTTGCAATGTTGGCACACATGGTGGCTCACAATTTTTTTCTCACTGGTATGATGTGTTGTGTATTAACTATTACCACTGAAATTACTGGAATTGGATGTTTATTATTTTGTAGAATTTCTTGTAACTAAGATAAAATATTATGCCATTGTAAGAGTTAATATTTCCAGTGAAAGTCTATGAAATGATCTGATAATGACCTGTGCACATGTCGGTCATGCATGAGATAATATCCTAAACCTAAAGAAAAACCAAGTCAGATATAAGGGGATCCTGGAAAAGTGGAAGTGTACAGAAAGTGTTGCTTAGGCTAAATACATTTATATTTTCTAAGATGTAAATAGGTTGAGTTTAAACTGAGAGAAAGAAAGCATGCAACAAGAGGAGAAATATGGTAAGAAAATGAGGATTTTTTTTTTAATGCAGCAAGTTGTTATAACCTGGAATTCACTGAGGAGTTGAGGATTCCCAGGACAACACCCTCCCGACTGTATACCACTGTGCTACCACTTCTGCTGGGGTGATGGTGGTGTCTGGGATGTTGTGTGTAAGGTATGTTTCTGTGCCACCATTCTTCACTACCCTTATGCATTTTTCAGAGTTGATTTATTGAGAGACATTCACTAAAGTTCACTGTTTCGCTCAGTGTAACATTGGTTGAGCAGCAGCAAATTAAAAGAGCAGAGAAAACAACTTTGAAACTGAAAGGATAGAAATGGAACCACATAGGTGTATCTCAACACTGTTGAAAGCATAAGATTCATGGAATCATAAAATATCACAACACAGAAGACCTATCTGCCCACCTTGCCTGTGCCAGCTCTTTGAATGGACTATCCAGTTAATCCCACTTTACTGCTTTTCAGTACAGCCCTTAAATTTTCATTCAGGGCTCCAATTCCCTTCTGAAAGTTACTATTGAATCAGTTTAATTGAATTCAGCTTAATTGTTGCTGAACTAGTAATCCAGAAACACAGGTTCAAATCTCACCACGGTTTGGTGAAATTTGAATTCAATCAAAATCTGGAATTAAAAGTCTAATAATGACCACGAAGCCATTGCTGATCATTGTAAAAACCCACCTGATTCACTAATAACTTTTAGGGAAGGAAATCTGCTGTCCTTGCCTGGTCTTGCCTACATGCAACTCCAGACCCACAGCAATGTGGTTGACTCGTAACTGCCCTCTGAAATGGCCTAGCAAACAATTCAGTTGTATCAATCTGCGATAAAGTCTAAAAGGAATGGAACCGGATGGACCACCTGCATCGACCTGGGCACTGGAAGCAACAACAGCAAACTCAGCCCTGTGAACCATGCAAAGACCTTCTTACTAACATCTGGGGGGCTTGTGCCAAATTGGGAGATCTGTTTCACAGATGAGTCAAGCCACAGCCTGGCATAGTTATACTCACAGAAATATACCTTACACACAACATCCCAGACACCATCATCACCCCAGCATAAGTGGTAGCACAGGGTATACGATTGGGAGGATGTTGCCCTGGGAATCCTCAACATTGACCTCGGACCCCATGAAGCCTCATGACATTAGGTCAAATATGGGTAAGGAAACTGATTACCATGTACTGCCCCCCCCCACCCCCTCCCCTTCCCCGCCCCACCCCAGCTAGTGAATTAGTACCCCTCCATGTTTATTTAGTGTATGTGACTGGAAGTAGAAAATTTAGTAGGCTCAGATGGTTTGCAATCCAACATCATAAGTGCGGCAGGAGAAGAGAGAGAAGAAATAAACCACAATTTTCAATAACCTTTTGAACTAAGTATTGTGCTAACATATTTCAGGGTGGCATAAATGATAGCACTTGTGACATTACTTCAGGTGTGGTTCAAATTGCAGGATAAACAGTTGTAAAGACATGGGCTCATTAGTGACAGTCAGCATGAGCCTGTAAATAACATGTTGTGCTTGAATGTCCCATTCCACTTAATGTCCCCAGTTTCCCCCTTCTTTTCTGTTTAACCCCTCAAGTATAATCCTCTCATTCAGAGGGAGAATACAGAGTTGAATACTAGAAGACCAAAAGAGTCGTCCTGTCTAGGAGATAGGAAATTGGGCCCATTGGGCTCAAAGCGATTCACATGTTTTGTCTGGTGAGGGAATATCAGAAGTTGGAGTGAGGAAAATAGAGTGCTGTAGGAACATTTATAGTGGTGGAAGACCAATGGGCACAAATGAGAAATAAATATTACTCCAGTCAATATGTAATATTAAAAATAATTTATTTACACAAACATGCTTTCATTCAATGTAAACTGTTCTCAATTTTATAAAAAAACTTATTTCTCAAATCTTAAATATCAATAAATTAACATTACTTTTTGAACTCACTTCACACATTGTAGCAATTCATTAGACAAAGCCATCACAATGATAAATATCAATACATTAAAATGACATGGATTTAGTTGCAGTGTTGACCTCTTGGAGAGCAGAAATGTAAAGGTTACTGTGGAACAGGAATAAGGTCAGTGGTCATTGGGCTGCAACGCCAACCTTGAGCCTGAGAGTAACCTGGAAACCAGAGTTGAGGAATGGCCAGACCATTTCCTGCGCAAAATTGTCACTGGAAGTCCAGCATTTGGATTAAGGAGCTTCACAAAGCTCAATGGAAATTAAAGCTTTGGAGTGGGGTTTGAACCTACCACTTTCTGCCTCAGAGTGCTAGCATTGAGCCAAGCTGACAGAACTTTATAATTAATGATACTTTGCATTCTGCATGCATAAAATATAATACTTCTTTAAAAAGTGAGGACTCTAAAATAACTTACTATTTTTTCAATCTGTATAAAACTTGTCATTGAAAAATCTTCAGTTCCTTCTTTTCATTTTTGATTTTATACCTTAAAAACCGTAACATCTATTGCACAAAGGTATCATGACAGTCAATTTAACTCAATGCAGATAAGATAAGGAGATAAAAGCAAAGAACTGCGGATGCTGGAAATCCAAAACAAAACCAGAAACAAAAATACCTAGAAAAACTCAGCAGGTCTGGCAGCATCGGCGGAGAAGAACACAGTTGATGTTTCAAGTCCTCATGACCCTTCAACAGAACTAAGTAAAAATAGAAAAGGGGTGAAAAAAAAGCTGGTTTAAGGGTGGTGGTGGGGGGTGGGGGGTGTTGTTGGGACAAGAAGCCAGTAATAGCTGGAGATAACCAAAAGATGTCACAGACAAAAGGACAAAGAGGTGTTGAGGGTGGTGATATTATGTACAGGAATGTGCTAATTAAGAGTAGAAAGCAGGACAAAAAAGGTACAGATAGCTCTAGTGGGGTTGGGGTGGGGTGAAGGAATACCAAAAAAGCTAAAAGGTAGAGATAAACAATGGGTGGAAATACATTTAAAAATAATGGAAACAGGTGGGAAAAAAATCTATATAAATTATTGGAAAAAACAAAAAGGAGGGGGAAGAAACGGAAAGGGGTTGGGGATAGAGGAGAGAGTTCATGATCTAAAATTGTTGAACTCAATATTCTGTCCAGAAGGCTGTAAAGTGCCTAGTTGGAAGATGAGGTGCTGTTCCTCCAGTTTGCGTTGAGCTTCACTGGAACAATGCAGCAAGCCAAGAACAGACATGTGGGCATGAGAGCAGGGTGGACTGTTGAAATGGCAAGCGACAGGGAGGTCGGGGTAATGCTTGTGGACACACCAAAGGTGTTCTGCAAAGTGGTCACCCAGTCTGTGTTTGGTCTCTTCAACGTAGAGGAAACTGCATTGGGAGCAACGAATGCAGTAGACTAAGTTGAGGGAAGTGCAAGTGAAATGCTGCTTCACTTGAAAGGAGTGTTTGGGTCCTTGGACGGTGAGGAGAGAGGAAGTGAAGGGGCAGGTATTGCACCTTCTGCGGTGGCATGGGAAGGTGCTGTGGGAGGGGCTTGAGGAGTAGGGGGTGATGGAGGAGGGGACCAGGGTGTCCCAGAGGGAATGATCCCTACAGAATGCCACCGGGGGGGGGTGAAGGGAAGATGTGTTTGGTGGTGACATCATGCTGGAGTTGGCGGAAATGGCGGAGGATGATCCTTTGAATGCGGAGGCTGGTGAGGTGATAAGTGAGGACAAGGGGGACCCTATCATGTTTCTGGGAGGGAGGAGAAGGTGTGAGGGCAGATGCACAGGAGATGAGCCGGACACGGTTGAGGGCCCTGTTAACCACCGTGGGTGGAAAACCTCGGTTAAGGAAGAAGGAGGACATGTCAGAGGAACTGTTTTTGAAAGTGGCATCATCAGAACAGATGATGTGATGGAGGCAAAGGAACTGAGAGAATAGGATGGAGTCCTGACAAGAAGCGGGGTGTGAGGAGCTGTAGTCGAGGTAGCTGTGGGAGTCGGTAGGCTTGTAATGGATATTGGTGGACAGTCTATCACCAGAGATTGAGACAGAGAGGTCAAGGAAGGGAAGGGAACTGTCAGAAATGGACCATGTGAAAATGATGGAGGAGTGGAGATTGGAAGCAAAATTAATAAATTTTTCCAGGTCCCAACATGAGCATGAGGCAGTACCAAAGCAATCATCGATGTACCGGAGAAAGAGTTGTGGAAGGGGGCCAGAGTAGGACTGGAACGAAGAATGTTCCACATACCCCATAAAGAGACCGGCATAACTGGAGCCCATGCGGGTACCCATAGCCACACCTTTTATTTGGAGGAAGTGAGAAGAGTTAAAGGAGAAATTGTTCAGTGTGAGAACAAATTCAGCCAGATGGAGGAGAGTAGTGGTGGATGGGGATTGTTCGGGTCCCTGTTTGAGGAAGAAGTGGAGAGCCACCAGACCATCCCCATGGGGGATGAAGATGTAGATGGATTGGACATCCATGGTGAAGAGGAGCGATTGGGACCAGGGAACTGGAAATTGTTGGTGTGACGTATGGTGTCAGAGGAATCACGGATGTAGGTGGGAAGGGACTGGACAAGGGGAGAGAGAAGGGAGTCAAGATAGCGAGAAATGAGTTCCGTGGGGCAGGAACAGGCTGACACAATCGGTCTACCGGGACAGTCCTGTTTGTGAGTTTTGGGTAGGAGGTAGAAGTGGGCTGTCCGAGGCTGGGCAACTATCAGGTTAGAAGATCTCCAGAGGAGATGAGGTCAGTTACAGTCCTGGAAACAATGGCTTGATGTTCAGTGGTGGGGTCATGGTCCAGGGAGAGGTAGGAGGAAGTGTCTGCGAGTTGACGCTCAGCCCCTGCGAGGTAGAGGTCAGTGTGCCAGACAACAACAGCACCACTCTTGTCAGCGGGTTTGATGACAATGTTAGGGTTGGACCTGAGAGAACGGAGTGCAGTACGTTCAGAGAGAGACAGGTTAGAATGGGTGAGAGGAGCAGAGAAATTGAGACGACTAATGTCATGCCGACAGTTCTCAATGAAAAGATCAAGAGAAGGTAAGAATCCAGAGGGAGGGATCCAGGTAGAGGGAGAATATTGGAGGTGGGTAAAAGGATCCATTGAATAGGGAGAGGACTCCTGCCCAAAGAAGTGAGCACAGAGATGAAGGCAGCAGAAGAAGAGTTCAGCCTCTTGCCGAGCCTGAAATTCATTGAGATGAGGGCGTAAGGGTATGAAACTAAATCCTTTGCTGAGCACTGAATGTTCAGCGTCGGAGAGGGGAAGGTCAGGGGGTATAGTGAATACACAGCCAGGGCTGGGATTGGAAGACGGGATGGGGACAGAGGGACAGGCAGGGGTGGAGGGTCTTGGATGGGTGTAGGTGTCGATGAGTTGTTGGAGCTTGCGTTCCTTAGCACTTGAGGGAAAGAGAAAAAGTTTCTTGTTGAGGCATCGGATGATACGAAGAATAAAATGAAACTGGGGGCACGCACAGCTTTGAAAAAGGGTGTGGCGGTGCTGCTGGAGGGAGAGGTCGAGTGTGTTCATATGGCAGTGCATGGCACTGAGTGTGGATCTCAGAATGCAATGGGAACAGCAGTCCAAGGAACGGAGATACCTGTAATCCTGGGTGGATTCGAAACATGAGGGATGGAATTTCAATTGAAATCCAAGAGGGGTAAGTTGGAGATGGAGACAGTCACTGAGAAAGGAAAAATGGCTATGAAAGTGAGTTTTAGTAAACACCTTGTCAAACACCAGGAGAGAAATGGAAGGAAATGAAGGTGAACAAGGCAAAAGAGAGATATGAATATCCTGACTGAGAATAGAGCAAAACTTCTTCAAGGTAGGCATTTCTTGAAGAGAAGTGGCAGTCAATTAAACACAGAGATAAAAGCAAAGAACTGCCGATGCTGGAAATCTGAAACAAAAACAGAAACAGAAATACCTGGAAAAACTCAGCAGGTCTGGCAGCACTGGCGGAGAAGAGCACAGTTGACGTTTCGAGTCCCCATGACCCTTCAACAGAACAAAGTAAAAATAGGAAAGAGATGAAATATAAGCTGGTTTGTGAGGGTGGGGGGGTTGTTGGGACAAGAAGTCAGTAATAGGTGGAGATAACCAAAATATGTCACAGACAAAAGGACAAAGAGTTGTGATATTATCTAAAAAAATGTGCTAATTAAGAGTAGAAAGCACAGTAGAAAGCAAGATAAGGAGCATTAGTAGCTAACTACGTGGGCTAGTTCAGAGAATCTACACTGGAAAACCAGCTACTGGAATTAGGTGCTTCACAGAGCAAAGGTGAAATGAAACTGTTATTGTAGCCGCTGCCATTCAATAAAGGGAGGGACAGAAATTGCATTTTTTCCTCAGATTTTTCCCCTCGTGAAACATTTAACATTTTAACACAGAAAAATATCAGAGCGAGAACTATCAATAAATTGAAACAAATAATCAAATATAAAATGGCATCAAGATATCCTTTGCTCTCCATCAGCCACCAAGCATCAAAGTGTCATCTCAGCAATACAGTAAATTACAATAAGATATAATTTTTTATAAATAGGAGGTAATTTAAATAAATTAATTTAGTCTCTACTAGTGGAATTTTTTTCAGTTTCTTCTGTTGATTTGTGCCGTTACGAAAAGGAGCTGTTGTAAACGGGCCCTGGTCTCAGTGCGGATTATTTCCCAGGCACAGTCACTGAATCCCTGAAAAAGAGAAATCATTCAGGAAACCTCATTAGAGAATGAACAGATTTAAATGCACCTGAATGAACTACATGCCAGTAATCACACTGTCAATTATCTACTGTCTCACCTTCTGTTTGAGAAACTTTCGAAGTTTCCTGAAATATTTTTGAATGGCAGAGTTTCTCCTCATCTTGTGCTCTGATTCTGGTTCCCTAACACATTCTTCCAGCTCGCTGAGCTGCCGATCCAGGAGAAGCCGGACGTTTTCCACTTTGTCCCGGTCCCATGTGACTGATCCCAGGTTCATGCTGTAGATCTTGCTGATGTGACACAGGGTTTGATGGACAATCTGGATCCTGTCCTGGGCCTGTAGGAAATATTCACAAGGACATTAGAGAGGACCTGTTCCCGTGTAACCAGTCAGGGTTGGTGCAAATTTCACAGTTAATCCTTGCTGTTGCTCAGGAGAAACTGACTAATTACATCGCATCTAGAAAGTTGCTGCCTCTATGTAATTGATTATTATATTCCCTGAAATGTAGTTAGAAGGTGGTACAGGTTAGTACTGGTGCAAACTGTACAATCCTACTGGCACTGAAGATCTAACACCTGGCCAAACACTTTGAGACCATCTGCTGATGGTGACCTCACAGCCCATTTAGTCCAGTCTATGTACAGTTCCAATTGGTCCCATGAAACCAACAATAACAACTTGCATTTACATAGGACCTTTAACATAGTGAGAAACCTCATGAAGGTTCACAGCGGCATTATCAAAGAAAATTTACACCCAGCCACAAAAGGAGGTGAAATATTTGCCAAGAGTTAGGCTTTTAAGAGGGATTTGCAGAGGAGAGAGAGTTAGGAAGGAGTTAATTCCAGAGCTTACAGGCCAGGCAGATGAAGGCACAGCTTCCAGTGATGGAGCAATGAACATCTGGAATGAGCTTGATGAGAACATTGGATGTAACACAGAGATCTGGAAGGGTTGTTGGCCTGGAGGAAGTTACAAAAATTGTGAGGGGCAAAACCAGCGTAAGTATATAAAATAGAGATGTTGCTGCATTGGAAGCTGGGGCGATGCAGTTGGTACAGCTGAGTTATTTAAAAGTCCCTGAGGGAAACTTTGAACAACTCTCATAAACTATCATTTTAAGTGTTATGTGTGAGATACAACTCTAAATTCAGGAATCAGACCACCAGTTCTTGAGGTTTTTCATGAAACTAATTGAAATATTTTATTCATTCACACAGGTTAAAATATGTACACATGGCTACAAATTACTCCAATCATCAATGTAAACAGATTCCCAAACTAATCTCCATTAAGGCACCAGAAACCCACAGATTTAACCAAACATCAGTCAAAGCATTTTCACCTTACGAATTCAAAACGAGGTTCTTTCCACTGTGGAGCCACTTGGAGGCTTACAGCTGCCTTTTGATCTTACATTGCCTCAGAATACAGACGTGATGGCTGAGTAGGATTTTGTGCTCATTGGGATATTTAGAGATATTAGAGTTTAAATATATTGCGGCAGTTAATTGAGTGAGTTCGAGTTTATAGAGGGTGCAAGGTGGGAGGTCAGCCTGAAGAGTATTAGAATAATGGAGTCTAGGGGAAGAAATACATGGATCAAAGTTTCAGGATCAGATGAGCTGACGCAAGTGCAGAGATGGGTGATATTATGAAGGCTGAAATAGGTAACCTTGCTGAAGGGGTAGGAAGCTCAGCTGTGTGTCAAATAGAAGGTCAACATTCTGAGTCAGTATCAGACATTGATTCGGTAGAGGTTTGAAGTCACTAACTAGGGAACAGAGTTAATGGCGGTAGTTGAAAGCAAAGCCTTTGGCCTTCTCAATATTTAATTGACTGCCAATTAGTTGATTGTATCCCTGCTAACGGGAGGTTAGCTCTGCCAGAAGGCAGCTCCTTGGCTCGTTGTCTGTTGATTCTTCATCCTGAGCTGTTTTCTGGGCAGTTTTTAATTTGTCAGTGGTGTTTTGCTATTTCCTCCCAATGTCAGGCGCAGGGCAAAGCGACGGGTCTCAAAATCTACCTCAGTGGGACAGGAATTGAACCCGCTCTGGTGGCGTTATTCTAGAGTAACCAACTGAGCTAACAGTCCCCCGTATCAGTGCGGATCCCAAATTGAAAATGGAGGCACAGCATAAACAATAGAGTGAAGGCAACGAAAAACGGACATGTAAATTGTTTGGAGTCAGTCCGTTGGGTGAAGCGGGCCTGCCTGAACTGTGTAGGGCGATTGGTGGTGAGAAGTGGATACCGAAAGGAAGAGGGTATTAGATGATTGGATGATTGGAGGAACGGAGATCGTTATGGAGAGTGAGATGGTTAGAGGAAGTCAGATGATCAGCAGCTGCAAGTAGTTTTGAAGGGTGGCAGGCCGCTCTTTATAGGATGCATTACTGGGGCTCCATTCCGTACATCAGACTTAGGGAGCAGGGATGTGGACATCCCTCCAGGAATCTTAAAGTGCGCAGCACGGAATCAACCCTGACTCAAAGCAGGACCTGACCCTTAACTCTACCGACATCTTCACATCAGTGGGTGACCTGCTATGTACGTTCTGGCGGGGGCTGTGGATCTCAACCAGGTTTTACATAACATTCTGTTAGAATAGGTGAAAATAAGCCCCAGTGTTCACTCACCTGCAAACCCTCCGAAAGCCTCACTAGATCCATGGGCTTGGTTTTCAGGTCCAACCTTTCCCTTATACATTGTCGGGGGAAGCGACCGCCCTGAAAGAAAAGACAAACACTGTTTCAGACACATCAGGAACTGAAATACTGCAGTCCACTGACAATTAACTGCGCACCGTTGCAAGACCCAAAACGACTTCTGATATTTTTCAAAACAAATGGACACAATGTGATTCACCTCCTGCTCTGACTGCAGGTTCAACTCACCATTGCATTCAGTTTGCTGAGAGTCTCTGTGTTGAGAACTTGCTGTAACTGCAGCTTCTCACATCCCAGACTGAGAGTCCCGCACAAGAAGAGCAACACCATCCAAAATCTCCAGATACTCGCCAAAGCCATTATCAAGCGACCCAGAGTGAATCACCAATGTGAAATATGAGAAACCGACGGCTTCGTGGTTGCGCAGCAAAAACGGTTCTTGCGAGTGGATTTAAACTCGGAAAGTCGAATCGGAGCAGCTTGTGATCCGGGAGCGAGCGCCTGTGCTGCCGAACGGTGTGAGTGTGCTCGGTGCTCTCACTAGCACTGCCATGCTGTCGGCTTTAATGTGTGGCATTACATTCGAAAAGTGAAAATAGGTTCGAAGATTTTTGGAAAAGCTGCGGGAGATAAATAGTTTGTCCGGTTTCTTTCTGAGGTCAGGAATCTAAAAGCTGGAGATTCCGGAAGCAGCGAGTTTAAAATCCCCTGTTGAAAATCACAGGCAGCGCTCGGTTCCATCTCAGTGTTGTATGGCTTCAGCTCACCTGGGGCACGAAGGTGGTGTAGAGGGAGGCTCTGAATTGGGGGGAGTGTGAACATGTATCGGAGGTTGGATTTGATCATCCGGATTATAGAGAGAGCGACAGCGGTAATCCGGTGCGGCGGCTTTTAGTGCGGACATTGGGCCCCATGAAGATCGATTCCCTTTGAAATCCACCGTGTCCCCGCGGTGTGTTCACATGGCGCTTGTCCTGTTCACACTTCACAGGTTGGACATTGTAGAGAGCTCGGCTCACAGCCCAGGGACACCGCTTCATGGAGACTGACTCCGCTCCGATTGGCCTGTCCCACAATCTGCTCTTTAACTGGGAGAAGTTTCTCATTTCTCGTTTGTTTTCTGGAGCCATTTTAGGATTAGAGTTGAAAGAATATTTGATCTGCTCCGATTCTGAGTCCGAAAGTGATCCCGCTCTTTTTTCCTTCATCCTTTCTTTCTTGTCTCTCTCCCGGGAAAGTGTTCGTGTCACTTTCTCTCTGCAAATTAACCTGGAGTCAATTTCATCCCAAAGCGAAAGTGCCTGAAGGAAAGTGACGTGTTTTGTCATTTCCGAAAGGGAGGAGAGTTTGTAAAGAGGGTGGATCAGACTGAGAGGGGTGAGGAGCAGTTGGGAAAGGCTTTGGGGTATTTGGTAAATGCCCGGGTACATAGGGAATACCACCAAATCCCCCTCAGCTGGAAGTGTGACCAAAATCTACCGTCCGGGTGGATGTGGGAGCGGGATCCCACATTCCCCAACTGGAGCGAAACTTCAATTTACAACAATGCTCTTATTGGCGAATAAAACAATGGGAATTGTAATTATTTAAGGCGGAGGCGGAATGAGGGTCAGAGAACTGAAGGAAGAATATTAAAAGCACTGGCGAGTGACATTACTGGAAATAGGAAGAACCTACGGGAGCAAGTCCATCTTTATCATACAAAAATATCAGGGTCCTTCACTGGTACTTTTGCATAAGTTAGGTTCATTTACTCCCTGATGGCATGTGGGCGCCTCTGGCAAGGCCAGAATTTGTTGCTCCTCCCTAATTACCCCTCAGAAGGTGGTGATGAACCCTCTCCTTGAACCACTGCCGACCATGTGGTGTAGGTAAATGTGCAGGGGTGTTGGTATAGGTATTTCCAGGAGTTTTAGCCAGTAACAGTGACGGAATGGGGATATAGTTCTGAGCCCAAGACTTGAGCCCAAGTATGGGTGAGGCAGATAGAGGGATCCAGGAAGTAGCACTGCAGGCGCCTCACTCCTTGCCCTTATCCAACAGGTTCGAGATTCTTTCCCCCTACGTGGACGAGAGCGGGGACTGGAGGGAGGATGAGCAAACTGTCCACAGCACCATGTACAGAGGGGGAGAAAAGAGAAATGTAGTTGTAATCCGTGCTAATATAGGCAGGGGAATAGATACTGTTCTCTGTATCCAGGATCAAGAGTCCCTAAGGCTGTATTGCCTTCCTGGTACCTGGGTTAAGGATATCTCATCTGGGTTGCAGAGGAACTTGAAGTTGGGGGGGGGGTTGGGGAATATCCATTTTTGTTGGTCCACTTAGGTGCTAATGATATAGGTAGAATGAGGAAAGAGCTTCTGCTAAGGGAATACGAGCAGCTGGGGGATAAATTAAAAAGCAGAACCAAAAAGATAATAATCTCCGGATTACTACCTGAGCCACGAGCTAATTGGCATAGGGCCAATAAGATTAAAGAGATAAATGCATGGCTCAAAGATTGGTGTGGGAGAAATGGGTTCGAATGGGACATTGGCACCAATACTGGGGAAAGAGGGAACTATTTCATTCAGATGGGCTTCGCTTGAATCAGGCTGGGACAACTGTCTTGGTGAATCACAGAGCTAGGGTCGTAGATAGGGCTTTAAACTAAATAGTTGGGGGGAGGGTTCAGTTGCATGGAAATATAAACAATCAAAGTTTAAGGAGAGGGTAAGAGTGCAGATTGGTGATGGGGCTGATTGTCACCAAAAAGGAGGTGGTGTAGCTTTGTTAGTAAATGAAGAGATCAGTACCATAGTGAGAAATGATATAGGCACTGGAGAGCAAGACATAGAGTCACTCTGGGTAGAAATAAGTAATTGCAAGGGAAAGACGTCCCTGGTGGGATTAATCTATAGGTCCCCAAACAGTAGTTCAGCAGTAGGGCACAGTATAAACCAGGAAATAGTGGAAGCATGTAAGAAAGGCACTACAACAATCCTGGGCGATTCTAACATGCATATGGACTAGACAAATCAAATTGGCAAGGGTAGCCTTGAGGAAGAGTTCATAGAGTGTATTAGAAATTGTTTCTTGGAGCAATATGTTGTGGAACCATCCAGGCAACAGGCTATTATGGATTTGGTTTTGTGTAATGAGATGGGATTAATTAATGATCTCAGAGTAAAGGATCCTCTAGGGAAGAGTGATCATAGCATGCTAGAATTTCAAGTTCAGTTTGAGAACGCGAAACCTGAGTCCCGCACTAGTGTTCTGGAGTTTAACAAAGGTAACTATATAAGCATGAGAGCAGATTTGGGTCTGATGGACTGGGCAGGAAGACTACAAGGTAGGACAGTTGATGAACAATGGCAGATATTTAAGGGGATATTCAATTCCTCCCAAGCGAAATATATTCTATTGAGGAAGAAAGATGGTAAGTGGGGGAAAAGCATCCATGGCTAAGCAAGGAAGTTAAAAGTAACATAAGGTTAAAATCTAAGACATACTAAATTGCAAAGGTCAGGGGCAGGCTGGAAGATTGGGAAACTTTTAAAGATCAACAAAGCCTCACTAAAAAAAAGATTTTAAAAAGTGCAAAGGTAAATTATGAAAGAAAACTGGTGCAAAATGTAACTGATAGGAAAACCTTCTACAAATATATAAAAGGAAAGAGAGTAGCTAAACTGAATGTTGGTCCCTTGGGGGATGAGACTGGGGAGTTAATAGTGGGGAACGCAGAAATGGCAGAGATGCTTAATCCAATATTTTGCCTCACTTTTCACAGTGGAAGACACTTGCACCACCCCAATAGTAACAGGTAGAGCAGAGGGTATAGAGAAGGAGGAACTTTGAACAATCACCATCCCTAGAGAAAAGGCACTGAGAAAACTATTGGGATTAAAGGGTGACAAGCCCCCAGGACCTGATGGCCTACATCCCAGGATGTTAAAGGAAGTGGCAATGGAGATAGTGGATGCATTGTTAATTGCCTACTCCTGCTTCTAGTTCTTATGTACTTATGTTCTTAAGTCTGGATGCTGTGTATCTTGAATGGGAACCAAATGTTGGTTCTGCTCCCTTGCGTCTGCAACCCTTGTTCTTCTGTGTGGCAGAAGTCATGAGTTTGGGAAATGGCTTTGAAGGGGCTTTGGTGAGTTCTTGCAGCCCACCATGTGCATGGTACACACTGATCCCATTGTGCATTGGTGGTGGGCAGTGAATATTGAAGTTGTTGGGACAGTTGTAGACTTCCTGACATCCACATCTTGACACCACTTTTGGGATATGTTTTCTGTTTTGTAGAAATTAATGATGATGGAAATTGGGTTGGTTCATCTGCACTTTTCACCCTGTCTGACCCCCCACTCACACTAGCCATCCAGCAAAACTGGGATTCTTTTCCTAGACTTTCCACTCAAACGCATGTGCCAATCACCAAACCCGATATCTACCATGAACCAGCACAATTGGGCAGGATTTTAAAATGAAATTTGTAAAACTGTCTCGAAATATCCATTTACATATTTAAGCTGGTTAAAGGGCGCAGTTTTATTAGTACACAGAAAATGTGTTCATTCCAAAAATTAAGGATTTTAACAACAGTATCAATCCACCCTCTGTGTGTAACATACTTTTCAAATGCTGAAACTTACTTGAAAAGAAGACAGGCCCATTTTCTGGTTATATTGGAATGCAATAGTTATTGTCTTTTTAAATTAAAAAAATCTGCATTTCAAACCCTTTAACACATGTCTGTTAATTTCCTCAAACCCAAATGATCCAGTTTATTTTTGGGGCCCTTTGGAAGGCCTGGAAACTATTGCACAGCTGATAATACACCCTGGGGTGACATCAGTTTTGTGTATGGTCCCAGCTTTCTCTATGATATTTTTATCAAAACACACTTGCGTTAACATAGTGCCCCTCCTGACCACAGCACTCCTGACCTCCTCCTGACCAAAGCACTCCACAGCTTATAAAGTACTTTAGTTGTATAGTGACTGCTGTCATGTGCGAAAAAAAGTTAGCCTTTGTTTAAATATCATCAGGTAAGTTTTCATTTAAAAAAATCATGTTATAAATTGTATAACATGGAACAGAAAATCAGAATGTAGTTTAAATGAAGAAAGACTGCAGAACCTTGCAGTGTAGAGGGATCTGGGTGTCATTGTAACTGAGCAATGAAAAGTTAGCTAGCTGGTAATGTAAGCAATTGGAAAAGTAAATGGTATGTTGTCCTTTATTGCAAAGAGGATGAAGAATACAAGTAGGGATGTTTTTCTTCAACTCTACAGGCCATTTCTGAGACAAAACCTGGAGTACTATGTTCAGCTTTGGACTCCTTATGTAAACAGGGATTAACTTGCATTGGAGGCAATTCAAAGAGGGTTCACCAGGTTGATTCCTGGAATGAGCAGTTGGTTTATGAAGCAATTTTGACCAGGCTGGTCCTATGCTCATTCGAGTTTAGCGGAATGAGAGGTTATGTCATTGAATCATTTAAGATTGTGAGGAGATTTGACCGGGTAGGAATTGAGGTGTTTCCTCTCTGGAGGAATCTGGAATGGGGTAAGGGTGGGAGGGGGATTCAGGGTCACAGTTTCAGAGTACGGCAACTGCATGTGAGATGGAGATGAGGAGGATTTCTTTTGCACCGAGTGTCATTAACCTTTGAAATTCTTCACCCCAGAGAACAGTAGAGGTTGGGTTACTGAATATATTCAAGTCTGAGTTAGACAGAGTTTGATCAACAAAGGAGTCAATTGTTATGGGTGGCAGGCAGGGAAGTGAATTTCAGGCCACAATGAAATCAGTCAGAATCTTATTGAATGGTGGAGCAGGCTTGAGGGGCCAAATGGTCCAATCCTCCTTTTTTTCTGTTCTTATGTAATGCAGACAGTGTTTAACATGCAGATTTTCAGAAGGTGTAAACCACCCTGTGAAATAAGAGATTTTCATGCCCACTCTCCACTCATTCTCCTTCCTACTCATTGCCTGATGTCACTCTCAACCCCATTGTCTGTTGTCCCTATATCTTCACTATGGCTGACACTCCAGTCATCTCCTACATCCACCGATTCCATTTCTCCATCTGTGCATTTCCAATTAATGCCTCCATTTTCCACTTGTCTGTCCTGAACATCACATTCAGTTCTCTCTCATTTGGAGCTGGAATATGGCCTTGAGCAGCAGAGGGTTAAAAGATGATAAATCAGGCCAGTTCGGTTCACAATGGGGTCACAGTTCCAATGGGTGAGGGAAAATCTGATTGTGGAGAAAGGAGAGGAGAACAGAGAAGGACTGACAGGAAGAGGCTGCAGGTAAGAGAACCCAGAGCATTTATACTGAGTATGGAAACCAATCCACAGAACTGAAAAACGATCATCATTTCAGTTAATGCGTAATATTGAAAATAATTTATTTACAGCAAAAGGCTATCATTGTATATAAAATTTTCCAGTTACAAAAAACATTGTGTGTTCCCCAAATCTTAATAAATATCATTAAATAAGTTATGAAAAACTCACATTATACATTGTATAACACTGTAACATTTCATTACATGAAGACATCACAACAATAAAGATCAATAAATTACAGTGGCTGAAATAGATTGGAAAGTTGGCCACTTAACTTAGGAGAGGAGAAGTGGAAAGGTCAGTGCAGCCCAGGTTTTATAGGTCTGCAAACCCATATCTTGAAAGCCTCACAGTAAATTCCAGAGCAGACACCCCAGCCACCGAAGATTTAGGATTACATCAGGTGAAAACGTAACAGCAATAAATATCAATCAATAAATAAAATAAATAATATCATCATGTCACTCATTGTTCTGTGATCAGTACAATAAAATATACAATTTGTTACAAACATATATGGAAATAGCTTTAAATTGAAAGTTTTTAAAATAAATATTCATTGCTCCCAGCCTGTAGTAAACATGTCTTTTTCAGTTTCTTCTACTGATTTGTGCTATTACAAACATGCTTTCCATCAACGTAAAAAGTTTTCAGTTTTATAAAAAAACCCCACTAATTTCTCAAATCTTAAATATCAATAAATTAACATTTCTTTTTGAACTCACTTCACACATTCTATAAAACTGTAGCAATTCATTACACAAAGGCATCACAATGATAAATATCAATACATTAAAATGACGTGGAATTAGTTGCAGTGTTCACGTCTTGGAGAGTAGAAAAGTAAAGGTTATTGTGGAACAGGAATAAGGTCAGTGGTCATTGGGCTGCAACGCCAACCTTGAGCCTGAGAGTAACCTGGAAACCAGAGTTGAGGAATGGCCAGACCATTTCCAGTGCAGAATTGTCACTGGAAGTCCAGCAGTCAGAATATGGAGCTTCACAAAGCTCAATGGAAATTAAAGCTTTGGAGTGGGGTTTGAACCTACCACTTTCTGACTCAGAGTGCTAGCATTGAGCCAAGCTGACAGAACTTTATAATTAATAATACTTTGCATTCTGTATGCATAAAAATATAATACTACTTTAAAAAGTGAGGACTCTAAAATAACTTATTATCTTTTCAATCTGTATAAAACTTGTCATTGAAAAATCTTCAGTTCCTTCTTTTCATTTTTGATTTTATACCTTACAAACCATAACATCTATTGCACAAAGGCATCATGGCAGTCAATTTAACTCAATGCAGATAAGATAAGGAGCATTAGTAGCCAGCTATAAAATTATAATAACATGCAACACCTGCCCCTTCACTTCCTCTGTCCTCACCGTCCAAGGACCCAAACATTCCTTTCAAGTGAAACAACATTTCACTTGCATTTCCTTCAACTTAAGCTACTGCATTCGTTGTTCACAATGAGGTTTCCTCTACACTGGAGAGACCAAACGCAGACTGGGTGACCACATTGCAGAACCCCTTCGGTCTGTCTGCAAGCATCACCCAGACTTCCCTGTTGCTTGCCATTTTAACACTCCATCCTGCTCTCTTGCCCACATGTCTGTACTTGGCTTGCTGCATTGTTCCAGTGAAGCTCAACGCAAACTGGAGGAACAGTACCGCATCTTCCGACTAGGCACTTTACAGCCTTCCAGACTGAATATTGAGTTCAACAATTTTAGATCTTAAACTCCCTCCTCCATCCCCACCCCCTTTCCATTTCTTCCCCCTCCTTTTTGTTTTTTCCAATAATTTATATTGATTTTGCTTTTCCCACCTATTTCCATTATTTTTAATGTATTCCACCGATCATTTATCTATACCTTTTATGCCCTTTTAGTCTTATTTCACCCCACCCCCACTAGAACTATCTGTACCTTGCTTGTCCTGCTATCCATTTTTTAATTAGCACGTTCTTTTAGATAATATCACCACCTTCAACACCTCTTTGTTCTTTTGTCTGTGACATCTTTTGGTTATCTCATCCTATCACTGTTTGCTTGTCCCAACAACCACCATCCCCCCCCACCCCCCTCACCCCGCCCAAAGCAGCTTATATTTCACCCCTCTCCTATTTTTACTTAGTTCTGTTGAAGGGTCATGAGGACTCGAAACATCAACTGTACTCTTCTCCGCCGATGCTGCCAGACCTGCTGAGTTTTTCCAGGTAATTTTTATTTCTTGTTAGTGGCCAGCTACTTGGGCCAGTTCAGAGATCTAC
Source organism: Carcharodon carcharias (assembly GCF_017639515.1). Classification (NCBI taxonomy): domain Eukaryota; kingdom Metazoa; phylum Chordata; class Chondrichthyes; order Lamniformes; family Lamnidae; genus Carcharodon; species Carcharodon carcharias. The sequence continues at coordinate 38,174,349 of NC_054489.1, read as the reverse complement.
GCTGGAAAACAAACTACTGGAATTAGGTGCTTCACAGAGCAAAAGTGAAATGAAACTGTTATTGTAGCTGCTGCCAGGTAATAAAGGGAGGGACAGAAATTGCATTTTTTCCTCAGATTTTTCCCCTCGTGAAACATTTAACATTTCAACACAGAGAAAAATAACAGAGCGAGAACTATCAATAAATTTAAAAAAATAATCAAACATAAAGTGGCATCAAGATATTCTTTGCTTTCCAATGGCCACCAAGCATCAAAGTGTCACCTTAGCAATACAGTAAAATACAATAAGATATTATTTTTATAAATAGGTAATTTAAATTAATTTAGTCTCTACTACTGGAATATTTTTCAGTTTCTTCTGCTGATTTGTGCCGTTACGAAAAGGAGCTGTTGTAAACGGGCCCTGGTCTCAGTGCGGATTATTTCCCAGGCACAGTCACTGAATCCCTGAAAAAGAGAAATCATTCAGGAAACCTCATTAGAGAATGAACAGATTTAAATGCACCTGAATGAACTACATGCCAGTAATCACACTGTCAATTATCTACTGTCTCACCTTCTGTTTGAGAAACTTTCGAAGTTTCCTGAAATATTTTTGAATGGCGGAGTTTCTCCTCATCTTGTGCTCTGATTCTGGTTCCCTAACACATTCTTCCAGCTCGCTGAGCTGCCGATCCAGGAGAAGCCGGACGTTTTCCACTTTGTCCCGGTCCCATGTGACTGATCCCAGGTTCATGCTGTAGATCTTGCTGATGTGACACAGGGTTTGATGGACAATCTGGATCCTGTCCTGGGCCTGTAGGAAATATTCACAAGGACATTAGAGAGGACCTGTTCCCGTGTAACCAGTCAGGGTTGGTGCAAATTTCACAGTTAATCCTTGCTGTTGCTCAGGAGAAACTGACTGATTACATCGCATCTAGAAAGTTGCTGCCTCTATGTAATTGATCATTATATTCCCTGAAATGTAGCTAGAAGGTGGTACAGGTTAGTACTGGTGCAAACTGTACAATCCTACTGGCACTGAAGATCTAACACCTGGCCAAACACTTTGAGACCATCTGCTGATGGTGACCTCACAGCCCATTTAGTCCAATCTATGTACAGTTCCAATTGGTCCCATGAAACCAACAATAACAACTTGCATTTACATAGGACCTTTAACATAGTGAGAAACCTCATGAAGGTTCACAGCGGCATTATCAAAGAAAATTTACACCCAGCCACAAAAGGAGGTGAAATATTTGCCAAGAGTTAGGCTTTTAAGAGGGATTTGCAGAGGAGAGAGAGTTAGGAAGGAGTTAATTCCAGAGCTTACAGGCCAGGCAGATGAAGGCACAGCTTCCAGTGATGGAGCAATGAACATCTGGAATGAGCTTGATGAGAACATTGGATGTAACACAGAGATCTGGAAGGGTTGTTGGCCTGGAGGAAGTTACAAAAAATGTGAGGGGCAAAACCAGCGTAAGTATATAAAATAGAGATGTTGCTGCATTGGAAGCTGGGGCGATGCAGTTGGTACAGCTGAGTTATTTAAAAGTCCCTGAGGGAAACTTTGAACAACTCTCATAAACTATCATTTTAAGTGTTATGTGTGAGATACAACTCTAAATTCAGGAATCAGACCACCAGTTCTTGAGGTTTTTCATGAAATTAATTGAAATATTTTATTCATTCACACAGGTTAAAATATGTACACATGGCTACAAATTACTCCCATTATAAATGTAAACAGATTCCCAAACTAATCTCCATTAAGGCACCAGAAACCCACAGATTTAACCAAACATCAGTCAAAGCATTTTCACCTTACGAATTCAAAACGAGGTTCTTTCCACTGTGGAGCCAATTGGAGGCTTACAGCTGCCTTTTGATCTGACATTGCCTCAGAATACAGACGTGATGGCTGAGCAGCATTTTGTGCTCGTTGTGATATTTAGATATATTAGAGTTTAGATGTATTGTAGCAGTTAATTGAGTGAGTTCGAGTTTATAGAGGGTGCAAGGTGGGAGGTCAGCCTGAAGAGTATTAGAATAATGGAGTCTAGGGGAAGAAATACATGGATCAAAGTTTTAGGATCAGATGAGCTGACGCAAGTGCAGAAATGGGTGATATTATGCAGTTTGAAATAGATAACCTTGCTGATAATCTTTTAAATGAAATACCAAATCAACAAAATTGGGATAAATCAGGCACAGCCCCTAATTCAGGTCAGCTGTAAAACCAAGAACAAAGTTTAAAGGAAACTTACAAACTTTAAATCAAAATGTGATTAAAGGGGTCAACAAAACACCCCAGTCCCCGTGGTACCCACTGAGCATGGAAGGCCTCGAGAGTGCCAGCAGACACCGCGTGCTCCTTCTCCAGGGACATCCGGCAGTGAACGTAGCCACGGAAGAGGGGCAAACAATCGGGCGGGACTCCCCCGTTGATCGCCCGCTGCCTGGACCTGTTAATGGCCAACTTGGCCAGGCTCAGGAGCAGGTTCACGAGGAGGTCCTCCTCCTTCCCGACACCCTTCCGCACCGGGTGCCCATAGATCAGGAGCGTGGGGCTGAAGTCCAAACAAAACATCAATAAAAGGTTTTTCAAATAACTAAAAAGGGAGTGCAGTCTACAACACCCTATGTATACATGGTCCACGGACTCCACAAGACCGCAAAAAGGGCACGTGTCCTGAGAGTCCATGAACCTATGCATCCTCTTATTATAAGGGACTGCTGCATGCAACACCCTCCAACCCAGGTCCCCGAATAACCTTGCTGATAATCTTTTAAATGAAAACCAAATCAACAAAATTGGGATAAATCAGGCACAGCCCCTAATTCAGGTCAGCTGTAAAACCAAGAACAAAGTTTAAAGGAAACTTACAAACTTTAAATCAAAATGTGATTAAAGGGGTCAACAAAACACCCCAGTCCCCGCGGTGCCCACCGAGCACGGAAGGCCTCGAGAGTGCCAGCAGACACCGCGTGCTCCTTCTCCAGGGACATCCGGCAGCGAACGTAGCCGCGGAAGAGGGACAAACAATCGGGCGGGACTCCCCCGTCGATCGCCCGCTGACTGGACCTGTTAATGGCCAACTTGGCCAGGCCCAGGAGCAGGTTCACGAGGAGGTCCTCCTACTTCCCGACCACCTTCCGCACCGGGTGCCCATAGATCAGGAGCATGGGGCTGAAGTGCAAACAAAACATCAATAAAAGGTTTTTCAAATAACTAAAAAGGGAGTGCAGCCTACAACACCCTATGTATACATGGTCCACGGACTCCACAAGACCGCAAAAATGGCACGTGTCCTGAGAGTCCGTGAACCTATGCATCCTCTTATTATAAGGGACTGCTGCATGCAACACCCTCCAACCCAGGTCCCCGATAGAAAGGGGGAGGACACCTCCGTAGAGGGCCTCCCATCGGGGGCCTCCGCCGCCGGACGGCAACAAGGGCGTGTCCGGTCGACGGACAAGGGCGAGAAAATGGAAGGTGTGCAGCAGCAGTCCGTACAAAAAGCCCCTCTTTGCCGTGCCAAAAGGCACAGAGGGCATGTCCCCGAGGCGGCTCATATTGCGGGGCACCAGCACCTGAGGGAGGGTTCGGGGCTTGGGGCCAATGTGGAATTCCGTCCGAACAGGGGAACGCTCAGACGGAAGACCACCGCGCACCTGGGCCACCTCAAGACCCAAAATAACGTCGGGTCCGAGCACGACCGTTCTCAGGTCTTGGATGGCATCGGCTGCGACCTGGACACTCACAGACGCGCGTCGCGCCAACTCCTGCGGGAGCATCCAGCCCAGTCCTCCGCCACCCAGCACGTCCCCGATCCTGGTCACCCCTGCGGCCACAGCCCTCCTCTCCGCCAACCACTGAAAAGGACGGAGGGGCGGATTCCTGAGCAGCGGCTCTCTGACGATAGCCGCTACTCCTGACGGGGGAGAGCTGCGTCGCGAGGCGACATAACCTTGCTGATACTCTTTCGAGTACAAACCTGTTTCCATCTGTTTCAGATGAAGTTACATGTTTCATAGTTTGCCATTGTGAGATTTGAACTCTTGATAATCTTTTAAATGAAAACCAAATCAACAAAATTGGGATAAATCAGGCACAGCCCCTAATTCAGGTCAGCTGTAAAACCAAGAACAAAGTTTAAAGGAAACTTACAAACTTTAAATCAAAATGTGATTAAAGGGATCAACAAAACACCCCAGTCCCCGCGGTGCCCACCGAGCACGGAAGGCCTCGAGAGTGCCAGCAGACACCGCGTGCTCCTTCTCCAGGGACATCCGGCAGCGAACGTAGCCGCGGAAGAGGGACAAACAATCGGGCGGGACTCCCCCGTCGATCGCCCGCTGCCTGGACCTGTTAATGGCCAACTTGGCCAGGCCCAGGAGCAGGTTCACGAGGAGGTCCTCCTCCTTCCCGACCCCCTTCCGCACCGGGTGCCCATAGATCAGGAGCGTGGGGCTGAAGTGCAAACAAAACATCAATGAAAGGTTTTTCAAATAACTAAAAAGGGAGTGCAGCCTACAACACCCTATGTATACATGGTCCACGGACTCCACAAGACCGCAAAAAGGGCATGTGTCCTGAGAGTCCGTGAACCTATGCATCCTCTTATTATAAGGGACTGCTGCATGCAACACCCTCCAACCCAGGTCCCCGATAGAAAGGGGGAGGACACCACCGTAGAGGGCCTCCCATCGAGGGCCTCCGCCGCCGGACGGCAACAAGGCACGCCAGGGCGTGTCCGGTCGACGGACAAGGGCGAGAAAATGGAAGGTGTGCAGCAGCAGTCCGTACAAAAAGCCCCTCTTTGCCGTGCCAAAAGGCACAGAGGGCATGTCCCCGAGGCGGCTCATATTGCGGGGCACCAGCACCTGAGGGAGGGTTCGGGGCTTGGGGCCAATGTGGAATTCCGTCCGAACAGGGGAACGCTCAGACGGAAGACCACCGCGCACCTGGGCCACCTCAAGACCCAAAATAACGTCGGGTCCGAGCACGACCGTTCTCAGGTCTTGGATGGCATCGGCTGCGACCTGGACACTCACAGACGCGCGTCGCGCCAACTCCTGCGGGAGCATCCAGCCCAGTCCTCCGCCACCCAGCACGTCCCCGATCCTGGTCACCCCTGCGGCCACAGCCCTCCTCTCCGCCAACCACTGAAAAGGACTGAGGGGCAGATTCCTGAGCAGCGGCTCTCTGACGATAGCCGCTACTCCTGACGGGGGAGAGCTGCGTCGCGAGGCGACATAACCTTGCTGATACTCTTTCGAGTACAAACCTGTTTCCATCTGTTTCAGATGAAGTTACATGTTTCATAGTTTGCCATTGTGAGATTTGAACTCTTGATAATCTTTTAAATGAAAACCAAATCAACAAAATTGGGATAAATCAGGCACAGCCCCTAATTCAGGTCAGCTGTAAAACCAAGAACAAAGTTTAAAGGAAACTTACAAACTTTAAATCAAAATGTGATTAAAGGGGTCAACAAAACACCCCAGTCCCCGCGGTGCCCACCGAGCACGGAAGGCCTCGAGAGTGCCAGCAGACACCGCGTGCTCCTTCTCCAGGGACATCCGGCAGCGAACGTAGCCGCGGAAGAGGGACAAACAATCGGGCGGGACTCCCCCGTCGATCGCCCGCTGCCTGGACCTGTTAATGGCCAACTTGGCCAGGCCCAGGAGCAGGTTCACGAGGAGGTCCTCCTCCTTCCCGACCCCCTTCCGCACCGGGTGCCCATAGATCAGGAGCGTGGGGCTGAAGTGCAAACAAAACATCAATAAAAGGTTTTTCAAATAACTAAAAAGGGAGTGCAGCCTACAACACCCTATGTATACATGGTCCACGGACTCCACAAGACCGCAAAAAGGGCACGTGTCCTGAGAGTCCGTGAACCTATGCATCCTCTTATTATAAGGGACTGCCGCATGCAACACCCTCCAACCCAGGTCCCCGATAGAAAGGGGGAGGACACCTCCGTAGAGGGCCTCCCATCGGGGGCCTCCGCCGCCGGACGGCAACAAGGCACGCCAAGGCGTGTCCGGGCGACGGACAAGGGCGAGAAAATGGAAGGTGTGCAGCAGCAGTCCGTACAAAAAGCCCGTCTTTGCCGTGCCAAAAGGCACAGAGGGCATGTCCCCGAGGCGGCTCATATTGCGGGGCACCAGCACCCGAGGGAGGGTTCGGGGCTTGGGGCCAATGTGGAATTCCGTCCGAACAGGGGAACGCTCAGACGGAAGACCACCGCGCACCTGGGCCACCTCAAGACCCAAAATAACGTCGGGTCCGAGCACGACCGTTCTCAGGTCTTGGATGGCATCGGCTGCGACCTGGACACTCACAGACGCGCGTCGCGCCAACTCCTGCGGGAGCATCCAGCCCAGTCCTCCGCCACCCAGCACGTCCCCGATCCTGGTCACCCCTGCGGCCACAGCCCTCCTCTCCGCCAACCACTGAAAAGGACGGAGGGGCGGATTCCTGAGCAGCGGCTCTCTGACGATAGCCGCTACTCCTGACGGGGGAGAGCTGCGTCGCGAGGCGACATAACCTTGCTGATAATCTTTTAAATGAAAACCAAATCAACAAAATTGGGATAAATCAGGCACAGCCCCTAATTCAGGTCAGCTGTAAAACCAAGAACAAAGTTTAAAGGAAACTTACAAACTTTAAATCAAAATGTGATTAAAGGGGTCAACAAAACACCCCAGTCCCCGCGGTGCCCACTGAGCACGGAAGGCCTCGAGAGTGCCAGCAGACACCGCGTGCTCCTTCTCCAGGACATCCGGCAGCGAACGTAGCCGCGGAAGAGGGACAAACAATCGGGCGGGACTCCCCCGTCGATCGCCCGCTGCCTGGACCTGTTAATGGCCAACTTGGCCAGGCCCAGGAGCAGGTTCACGAGGAGGTCCTCCTCCTTCCCGACCCCCTTCCGCACCGGGTGCCCATAGATCAGGAGCGTGGGGCTGAAGTGCAAACAAAACATCAATAAAAGGTTTTTCAAATAACTAAAAAGGGAGTGCAGCCTACAACACCCTATGTATACATGGTCCACGGACTCCACAAGACCACAAAAAGGGCATGTGTCCTGAGAGTCCGTGAACCTATGCATCCTCTTATTATAAGGGACTGCCGCATGCAACACCCTCCAACCCAGGTCCCCGATAGAAAGGGGGAGGACACCTCCGTAGAGGGCCTCCCATCGAGGGCCTTCGCCGCCGGACGGCAACAAGGCACGCCAGGGCGTGTCCGGGCGACGGACAAGGGCGAGAAAATGGAAGGTGTGCAGCAGCAGTCCGTACAAAAAGCCCCTCTTTGCCGTGCCAAAAGGCACAGAGGGCATGTCCCCGAGGCGGCTCATATTGCGGGGCACCAGCACCCGAGGGAGGGTTCGGGGCTTGGGGCCAATGTGGAATTCCGTCCGAACAGGGGAACGCTCAGACGGAAGACCACCGCGCACCTGGGCCACCTCAAGACCCAAAATAACGTCGGGTCCGAGCACGACCGTTCTCAGGTCTTGGATGGCATCGGCTGCGACCTGGACACTCACAGACGCGCGTCGCGCCAACTCCTGCGGGAGCATCCAGCCCAGTCCTCCGCCACCCAGCACGTCCCCGATCCTGGTCACCCCTGCGGCCACAGCTCTCCTCTCCGCCAACGACTGAAAAGGACGGAGGGGCAGATTCCTGAGCAGCGGCTCTCTGACGATAGCCGCTACTCCTGACGGGGGAGAGCTGCGTCGCGAGGCGACATAACCTTGCTGATAATCTTTTAAATGAAAACCAAATCAACAAAATTGGGATAAATCAGGCACAGCCCCTAATTCAGGTCAGCTGTAAAACCAAGAACAAAGTTTAAAGGAAACTTACAAACTTTAAATCAAAATGTGATTAAAGGGGTCAACAAAACACCCCAGTCCCCGCGGTGCCCACCGAGCACGGATAACCTTGCTGATGGGGCTGGAAGCTCAGCTGTGTGTCAAATAGAAGGTCAACATTCTGAGTCAGTATCAGACGTTGATTCGGTAGAGCTTTGAAGTCAGTAATTAGGGAACAGAGTTAATGGCGGTAGTTGAAACGAATGGCTTTGGACTTCTCAATATTTAATTGACTGCCAATTAGTTGATTGTATCCCTGCTAACGGGAGGTTAGCTCTGCCAGAAGGCAGCTCCTTGGCTCGTTGTCTGTTGATTCTTCATCCTGAGCTGTTTTCTGGGCAGTGTTTAATTTGTCAGTGGTGGTTTGCCATTTCCTCCCAATGTCAGGCGCAGGGCAAAGTGGCGGGTCTCAAAATCTACCTCAGTGGAACAGGAATTGAACCCGCTCTGGTGGCGTTATTCTAGAGTAACCAACTGAGCTAACAGTCCTCCGTATCAGTGCAGATCCCAAATTGAAAATGGAGGCACAGCATAGACAATAGAGTGAAGGCAACGAAAAACGGACATGTAAATTGTTTGGAGTCAGTCCGTTGGGTGAAGCGGGCCTGCCTGAACTGTGTAGGGCGATTGGTGGTGAGAAGTGGATACCGAAAGGAAGAGAGGGTTAGATGATTGGATGATTGGAGGAACGGAGGTCGTTATGGAGAGTGAGATGGTTAGAGGAAGTCAGATGATCAGCAGCTGCAAGTAGTTTTGAAGGGTGGCAGGCCGCTCTTTATAGGATGCATTACTGGGGCTCCATTCCGTACATCAGACTTAGGGAGCAGGGATGTGGACATCCCTCCAGGAATCTTAAAGTGCGCAGCACGGAATCAACCCTGACTCAAAGCAGGACCTGACCCTTAACTCTACCGACATCTTCACATCAGTGGGTGACCTGCTATGTACGTTCTGGCGGGGGCTGTGGATCTCAACCAGGTTTTACATAACATTCTGTTAGAATAGGTGAAAATAAGCCCCAGTGTTCACTCACCTGCAAACCCTCCGAAAGCCTCACTAGATCCATGGGCTTGGTTTTCAGGTCCAACCTTTCCCTTATACATTGTCGGGGGAAGCGACCGCCCTGAAAGAAAAGACAAACACTGTTTCAAACACAGGAATGGAAATACTGCAGTCCACTGACAATTAACTGCGCACCGTTGCAAGACCCAAAACGACTTCTCCTGATATAATTTTTCAAAACAAATGGACAGAATGTGATTCACCAACTGCAGGTTCAACTCACCATTGCATTCAGTTTGCTGAGAGTCTCTGTGTTGAGAACTTGCTGTAACTGCAGCTTCTCACATCCAAGACTAAGGGTCCCGCACAAGAAGAGCAACACCATCCAAAATCTCCAGATACTTGCCAAAGCCATGATCAAGCGACCCAGAGTGAAACACCGATGTGAAAGATGAGAAACCGACGGCTTCGTGGTTCCGCGGCGAAAACGGTTCTTGCGAGCGGACTTAAACTCGGAAAGTCGAAACGGAGCAGCTTGTGATCCGGGAGCGAGCGCCTGTGCTGCCGAACGGTGTGAGTGTGGAGTGTGCTCGGTGCTCTCACTGGCACTGCCATGCTGTCGGCTTTAATGTGTGGCATTACATTCGAAAAGTGAAAATAGGCTCGAAGATTTTTGGAAAAGCTGCGGGAGATCAATAGTTTGTCCGGTTTCTTTCTGAGGTCAGGAATCTAAAAGCTGGAGATTCCGGAAGCAGTGAGTTTAAAATCCCCTGTTAAAAATCACAGGCAGCGCTCGGTTCCATCTCAGTGTTGTATGGCTTCAGCTCACCTGGGGCACGAAGGTGGTGTAGAGGGAGGCTCTGAATTGGGGGGAGTGTGAACATGTATAGGGGGCGGGATTTTATCATCCGGATTATAGAGAGAGTGACAGCGGTAATCCGATGCGGCGGCTTTTGGTGCGGACATTGGGCCCCATGAAGAGCGATTCCCTTTGAAATCCACCGTGTCCCCGCGGTGTGTTCACATGGCGATTGTCCTGTTCACACTTCACAGGTTGGACATTGCAGAGAGATCGGCTCACAGCCCAGGGACACCGCTTCATGGAGACTGACTCCGCTCCGATTGATCTGTCCCACAATCTGCTCTTTAACTGGGAGAAGTTTCTCATTTCTCGTTTGTTTTCTGGAGCCATTTTAGGAGTAGGGTTGAAAGAATATTTGATCTGCTCCGATTCTGAGTCCGAAAGTGATCCCACTCTCTTATCTTTCATCCTTTCTTTCTTGTCTCTCTCCCGGGAACGTGTCTGTGTCACTTCCTCTCTGAAAATTAACCTGGTGTCAATTTCTTCCCAAAGCGAAAGTGCCTGAAGGAAAGTGACGTGTTTTGTCATTTCCGAAAGGGAGGAGAGTTTGTAAAGAGGGTGGATCAGACTGAGAGGGGTGAGGAGCAGTTGGGAAAGGCTTTGGGGTATTTGGTAAATGCCCGGGTTATTCAGGGAATGCCACCAAACCCCTCTCAGCTGGAAGTGTGACCAAAATCTACCGTCCGGGTGGATGTAGGAGCGGGTCCCACATTCCCCAATTGGAGACTGGAGAGAAACTTCAATTTACAACAATGCCGTTATTGGCGAATAAAACAATGGGAATTGTAATTATTTAAGGCGGAGGCGGAATGAGGATCAGAGAACTGAAGGAAGAATATTAAAACACTGGCGAGTGATATTACTGGAAATAGGAAGGACCTACGGGAGCGAGTCCATCTTTATCATACAAAAAATATCAGGGTCATTCACTGGTACTTTTGCATAAGTTGGGTTCATTTGCTCTCTGATGGGATGTGGGCGCCTCTGGCAAGGCCAGAATTTGTTGCTCCTCCCTAATTACCCCTCAGAAGGTGGTGATGAACCCTCTCCTTGAACCACTGCCGACCATGTGGTGTAGGTAAATGTGCAGGGGTGTTGGGAAGTTATTTCCAGGAGTTTTAGCCAGTAACAGTGACGGAATGGGGACATAGTTCTGAGCCCAAGACTTGAGCCCAAGTATGCGTGAGGCAGGTAGAGGGATCCAGGAAGTAGCACTGCAGGAGCCTCACCCCTTGCCCTTATCCAACAGGTTCGAGATTCTTTCCCCCTACGTGGACGAGAGCGGGGACTGGAGGGAGGATGAGCAAACTGTCCACAGCACCATGTACAGAGGGGGAGAAAAGAGAAATGTAGTTGTAATCCGTGCTAGTATAGGCAGGGAAATAGATACTGTTCTCTGTATCCAGGATCAAGAGTCCCTAAGGCTGTGTTGTCTTCCTGGTACCTGGGTTAAGGATATCTCATCTGGGCTGCAGAGGAACTTGAAGTGGTGGGGGGAGGGGGGGGGGTGAAATATCCATTTTTGTTGGTCCACTTAGGTGCTAATGATATAGGTAGAATGAGGAAAGAGCTTCTGCTAAGGGAATACGATCAGCTGGGGGATAAATTAAAAAGCAGAACCAAAAAGATAATAATCTCCGGATTACTACCTGAGCCACGAACTAATTGGCATAGGGCCAATAAGTTTAAAGAGATAAATGTATGGCTCAAAGATTGGTGTGGGAGAAATGGGTTCGAAGTCATGGGACATTGGCACCAATACTGGGGAAAGGCAGCTATTTCATTCAGATGGGCTTCGCTTGAATCAGGCTGGGACCAGTGTCCTGGTGAATCGCAGAGCTAGGGCTTTAAACTAAATAGTTGGGGGGAGGGTTCAGTTGCATGGAAATATAAACAATCAAAGTTTAAGGAGAGGGTAAGAGTGCAGATTAGTGACGGGGCTGATTGTCACCAAAAAGGAGGTGGTGTAGCTTTGTTAGTAAATGAAGAGATCATTTATAGTGAGGAATGATATAGGCACTGGAGAGCAAGACATAGAGTCACTCTGGGTAGAAATAAGAAAGTGCAAGGGAAATATGTCCCTGGTGGGAGTAATCTATAGGTCCCCAAATAGTAGTTCAGCAGTAGGGCATGTTATAAACCAGGAAATAGTGGAATCATGTAAGAAAGGCACGACAATAATCCTGTGTCATTTTAACATGCCTATGGACTAGACTAATCAAATTGGCAAGGGTAGCCTTGAGGAAGAGTTCATAGAGTGTATTAGAAATTGTTTCTTGGAGCAATATGTTGTGGAACCATCCAGGCAATAGGCTATTATGGATTTGGTTTTGTGTAATGAGATGGGATTAATTAATGATCTCAGAGTAAAGGATCCTCTAGGGAAGAGTGATCATAGCAAGCTAGAATTTCAAGTTCAGTTTGAGAGCATGAAACCAGAGTCCCACACTAGTGTTCTGGAGTTTAACAAAGGTAACTACATAGGCATGAGAGCAGATTTGGGTCTGATGGACTGGGCAGGAAGACTACAAGGTAGGAAAGTTGATGAACAATGGCAGATATTTAAGGGGATATTCAATTCCTCCCAAGCAAAATATATTTTATTGAGGAAGAAAGACAGTAAGAGGGGGAAAAAGCATCCATGGCTAAGCAAGGAAATTAAAAGTAACAGAAGGGTAAAATCTAAGACATACTAAATTGCAAAGGTCAGGGGCAGGCTGGAAGATTGGGAAACTTTTAAAGATCAACAAAGCCTCACTAAAAAAAGATTTAAAAAAGTGCAAAGGTAAATTATGAAAGAAAACTAGCGCAAAATGTAAAAACTGATAGCAAAACCTTCTACAAGTATATAAAAGGAAAGAGAGTAGCTAAACTGAATGTTGGTCCCTTGGAGGATGAGACTGGGGAGTTAATAGTGGGAAACGCAGAAATGGTAGAGACGCTTAATCAATATTTTGCCTCAGTTTTCATGGTGGAGGACACTTGTACCACCCCAATAATAACAAGTAGTGCAGAGGGTATAGAAATGGAGGAACTTAGGACCATCACCATCTCTCCAGAAAAAGTACTGAGAAAACTATTGGGAATAAAGGGTGACAAGCCCCCAGGACCTGATGGCCTTCATCCCAGGATGTTAAAGGAAGTGGCAATGGAGAATAGTGCATGCATTGGTAATAATATTCCAAAATTCCCTGGATTCTAGAAAGATTCCAGTGGATTGGAAAAATGCCAATATAACACCCTTATTCAAAAAGGGGGCGAGGCAGAAGGTAGAAAATTATAAACCAGTTAGTTTAACGTCTGTCATTGGGAAATTGTTGAATGCATTAGGAAGGAAGTAGTACTGAATTCTTTGAAGATGTGACAAGCAAAGTGGACAATGGGGATTTTGTATATGTAGTACATCTGGACTCCCAGATCCATATAACCAAACAAAAGTTACAGCACAGAAGGAGGCCATTCGGCTGATCTTGTCCATGCCACCCAGGGACTCCCAGGTGCCTTTTCTAATCCAACCTTCCTGCATTCGGCCCATAGTCTTGCACCTTACAGCACTTTAGGTGCAGATCCAGGTACTTTTTAAAAGAGTTTAAAGTTTCTGCCTCTACCACCAAGTTGGGCAGTGAATTCCGGACACCCACCACCCTCTGCATAAAAAATTCTCGCTCATGTCCACTCTACACCTTCTGCCACTTATCTTGAATCTATGTCCCCTGGTTCTAGAATTCTCATCAAGGGAAACAATTTTATCCTGCCCACTCTATCTATTGCCCTCATAATTTTGTACACCTCAATCAAGTCACCTCTCAGCCTTCTTTGTTCTAGGGAAAATATCCCTAACTATTCAATCTGTCTTCATAGCTACACCGTTCTAACACTGGCAATATTCTTGTAAACCTCCTCTGCACTCTCTCCAGAGCTATTACGTCCTTCCTGTAATGTGGTGATGAGAACTGCACAAAAAACTCCACTTGTGGTCCCACCAGTGTTTTATGCAATTCCAACATCATATCCTTACTTGTATAATCTATACCTCTCCCAATGAAGGAGAGCATTCCATATGCCTTCTTTACAACCTTGTCTACTTGAACTGCTGCCTTCCGGGACCTGTGTACTTGCACGCCAAGATCTCTCACTTCATCTACCCCTGTTAGTATATTCATTTTTATTGCGTAACTGTTTGACCTCCCTAAATGTATGAGCTCATACTTCTCTATGTTAAAATCCATCTGCCACTTTAGCAACCACTCCACCAACCAACCTATATCATTTTGGAGATCATGGCTATCCTCTACACTATCCACTACTCAATCTTTGTGTCATCTGCAATTTCCCAATCATGCCCCCTATGTTCACGTCCAAATCATTAATTTATAACACAAACAGCAAGGGTCCCAACACCAAGCCATGTGGAACACCACTTGAGACAACTTTCCATTTGCAAGGGCATCCATTTCTTTCCTGTTACAAAGCCAACCTTTTATCCAGTTTTACCCTGAATCCCATCGGCTTTTTCTTTCCTGACCAATCTGCCATGATGAACAATGGCAGATATTTAAGGAGATATCCAATTTCTCCCAAGTAAAATATACTCTAAAAAGGAAGAAAGATGGTAGGGGAAGGGGTGGGGAGTATCCATGGCTAAGCAAGGAAATTAAAGGTAACATAAAGGTTAAAAACTAAGGCATACTAAATTGCAAATGTCAGTGGCAGGCTGGAAGATTGCAAAACTTTTAAAGATCACCAAGGCATTTTAAAAAATAATAAAACAAGCAATGGTGAATTATGAAAGAAAACTAGCGCAAAATGTAAAAATGGATACTAAAAGCTTCTACAAGTATATGAAAGGAAAGAGTGTAGCTAAAGTGTATGTTGGCCCCCTGGAGGATGAGACTGGGGAGTTAGTAGTGGGGAACACAGAAATGGCAGAGACGCTTAATCAACATTTTGCCTCAGTTTTCACAGTGGAGGACACTAGCACCTCCGAATAGTAACAAGTAGAGCACAGGGTATAGAGAAGGAGGAATTTAGAACAATCACCATCACTAGAGAAAAAGTACTGAGAAAACTATTGGAATTAAAGTGTGACAAGCCCCCAGGACCTGATGGTCTACATCTCAGGGTCTTAAAGGAAGTGGCAATGGAGATAGTGCATGCATTCTGGAAAGAATCCAATGGATTGGAAAAATGCTAATATAATGCCGTTATTCAAAAAGAGGGGAGGCAGAAAGTAGAAAACTATAAACCAGTTAGTTTAACGTCTGTCATTGGGAAATTGTTGGAATCCATTATTAAGGAAGTAGTAATGAGTTCTTTGAAGATGTGACAAGCAAAGTGGATAATGGGGATCCTGTAGATGTAGTACATCTGGACTTCCAGGTCCATAGAACCATAGAAAAGTTACAGCACAGAAGAAGGCCATTCGGTCCATCTTGTCCATGCCAGCCCGAGGACATCCAGGTGCCCTTTCTAATCCCACCTTCCTGCAGTTTACAGTACTTCCAGGTACTTTTTAAAAGAGTTAAAAGTTTCTGCCTCTACCACCAACTTGAGCAGCAAATTCCAGACACCCACTACTGCTTTAAAAAGTTCTTCCTCATGACCCCCCTGCACCTTCTGCCACTTATCTTGAATCTATGTCCCCTGGTTCTAGAATTCTCCACCAAGAGAACAATTTTATCCTGTCCTCTCTATCTATTCCTCTCATAATTTTGTACACCTCAATCAAGTCACCTTTCAGCCTTCTTTGTTCTAAGGAAAATAACCCTAACCTATCCAATCTCTCCTCACAGCTAAACTTTTCTAACACTGGCAACATTCTTGTAAACCTCCTCTGCATTCTCTCCAGAGCTATTATGTCCTTCCTGTAATGTGGTAGCCAAAACTACACACAATACTCCAGTTGTGGCCTTACCAGTGCTTTATACAATTCCAACATCATATCCTTACTTTTATATTCTATACCTCTGCCAATGAAGGAGAGCATTTCATATGCCTTCTTTACAACCTTGTTTACTTCAACTGCTGCCTTCAGGGACCTGTGTACTTGTATACCAAGATCTCTCACTGCATCTACCCATCTTAGTATATTCCTTTTTATTGTGTAATCTCTGTAACTGTTTGACCTCCCTAAATGTATGAGCTCACACTTCTCTATGTTAAAATCCATCTGCCACTTTACCGCCAACTCCACCAACCCATTTATATTATTTTGGAGATTATGGCTATCCTCTACACATCCACCACTCGGCCAATCTTTGTGTCATCTGCAAATTTTCTAATCGTGCCCCCCATATTCAAGTCCCAATCATTAATATATAAAACAAACAGCTAGGGTCCCAACACCAAGCCATGTGGAACACCTCTTAACACATCTTTCCATTCGTAAGGGCATCCATTGAACATTACCCTTTGTTTCCTGTTACAAAGCCAACCTTTTATCCAGTTTGCCACATTACCCTGAATCCCATGGGCTTTTACGTTCCTGACCAGCCTGACATGTAGGACCTTGTCAAACGCCTTGCTAAAATCCATGTACACAACATCCAGTGCACTGCCTTCATCAGTCCTTTTGTCCCTTCCTCAAAGAATTCAATCAAATTTGTGAGGTAAGACCTTCCTTTAACAAATCCATGCTGACCATCCCTGATTAGACCATGCCTTTCCACATGAAGGTTCCTGTGGGTCTGGAATCACATGTAGGCCTAATCAGGTAAAGCAGATTTCCTTCCCAGAAGAATATTATTCGACAATGGTTTCATGGTCATCATTAGACATTTAATTCCAGAGTTGTACTGAATTCAAATTCCACCATCTGCCCAGCATTACCATGGGTCTCTGTATTACTAGTCCAGTGACAATACCACATTTAGGGAGGTCAAACAGCTACAGGGATTACACAATAAATGGGAATACACTAAGGGGGGGGGGGGGGTGGGTAGATGAAGTGAGAGATGTTGACGTACAAGTACACAGGTCCCTGAAGCAGCAGTTCAAGTAATACCTCCCCTACATATGGCATATGGCACAGAAACTGGTCATTTAACCCAATCTGTCTTCTAAATGCCTTCAGTTTTGTACTTCTCTCTCATCTTTCAAAACATTACCTAAATCCATCTTGTTATAGACTGAGAAGAGAGAGTGAGAGAGACTGAAACCAACAAACCCTATTTCCTGTTAGTGTGCGGTCAATTTAAGCCACCAGCAGCAGGCATTCATGGATGTAAACAAGGAACATTATTTACTCATACACACACCTAAACTTCAGAAAGATGTATTGCAACATCAATCACACAACACATGCCCAAGAAAGATACAATTAAAGACATTTGTGCACTTCTACAAATATTAAAACAAGGAGATTAGTTAGCAGTTCATGTACCTTTGAGTCCACTGAAGCAGGGGTCTTTTCCCACCCTGGAATTGGAGTTTAGGTAAAATGGTTGCAGTCAAGCCTGGATTAAATTCAGGGTCAAAAACAGCTTGCAAGAGACAAGATGGCTGAAAGAGGCGGTTGAAGGGTTGTAAGTCTTTGCTATGGGCATGTGAAGCAATGTGCACTGTTGATGGCTGAGTCGGTGAGAGAGAATGCACAGAAGACAATTTGAATGCATGTGGTGACCCAGGGGAGAGGAACATCGGAAGGAGTTCGAAACCCTGAATGTGAAGCAAAGGTGTCTGAGAGAAAGTGTTGTTTTGGTAGAAGATTCCAAAGAAGACCTTTGATAAGGTGCCACACAAAAGATTAATACACAAGATAAGATAGGTTCTTGATTGGTAAGGGGATCAAAGGTTACGGGGAGAAGGTGGGAGAATGGGCTTGAGAAACTTATCAGCCATGATTGAATGGCAGAGCAGACTTGATGGGCCGAATGGCCTAATTTCTGCTCCTATGTCTTATGGTCTTAAGATCACACGGAGTTAGGGGTAATTTATGAGCTTGGATAGAGGATTGTCTAAATGGGTCTTTTTCTGGTTGGCAAGCTGTAACTAGTGGGGTGCCAGAGGGTTTGGTCCTTGGGCCCCAACTATTTACAATCTATATTACTGACTTGGATTCAGGGATAGAAGGTACCATAGCTAAATTTGCAGATGACACCAAAATAGGTGGGAATGTAAGTTGTAATGAAGAAATAAGAAATTTACAAATGGATATAGACAAGTTAGGTGAATGGCCAAAATTTGGCAGATGGAGTTTAACATGGATAAATGTGAAGTTAACCAGCTTGGTCGGAAGAATAAAAAGGTGACTTATGATTTAAATGGAGAGAAACTTCAGAATGCTTCAGTGCAGAGGGATCAGGATGCCCTCGTGCATGAGTCGCTGAAAGCTAGTATACAGGTAAAGCAGGTAATAAGGAAAGCAAATGGAATTTTGGCATTTATTGCTAAAGGAATAGAGTATAAAAATAGGGAAGTGATGTTACAACTGCAAAAGGCATTGGTGAGACCGCACCTGGAATACTGTGCACAGTTTTGGTCTCCTTACTTGAGGAAGGATATAGTTGCACTGGAGGCAGTTCAGAATAGGTTCACTAGATTGATTCCAGAGATGCGGGGCTTGTCTTATGAGGACAGATTGGGCAGTTTAGGCCTATACTTGCTAGAGTTTAGATGGATGAGAGGAGAACTAATTGAGGTATATAAGATCTAAAGGGGATAGACAAAATAGACATGGAGTGGTGGTTTGTCCTTGTGGGGCATTCTA